>NW_024545559.1:0-2573 GCF_018152505.1 Drosophila elegans
GCATTAGCTGGTGTTGAGGCTGGTGATTTGTCGGTCTCTACATGGCGGCGCTACTTTCCAAACTGCCTCGTAAATGTTTCTGTCCCTCGCCGAAGCTACTAGTGATTCTGTTTCTTTGCTTGCACGATCCTAGAGGGGGAGAAGACACCGGGGAGTGTGTGGTAAAAAGAAAAGCGGTGGCGCGCGGCTGATCGGCACTGAAGTGGCAGAGGACCGGATTTGATGGTTACAATTGCTGATGGGAAGCGGAACGCTTATGCCGGTTTGAGGTTAGGGCGATCTGGATGCACTTTTTGGGCCGTTGCCCCCAAAGACTTGTTGGTATTTCAACGTAACCTGGCCGTTTGAAAAGGCACGATTAGTTGGGAGCCAGTGCAACCTAGACGGAACGGAATTAAAGCTGGTGGTTCCCTTTTTTTTTTTGCGGCGTCTGCCCGTTAATATTTACCATGGCGATTCCAATTGAAATAATTGCAACAGTTAATTAAATAACTGAAATGCGGAGGTATAGGATGAATTTGATTTTTATAGGTTTAACTAATCATGTCGGCTCCCTATTAAGGCCTCGTAGAACAAATGTTAAAAGTTCTTTTGTACAGATTCTATCCGGTGAATATGTACACTATATAGGGCACTCTAAACTGGTGAACAAAACTCCAGAATTGGACGAACTAATGAAATGAACAAAGTTCTTGTTCCCTATGGATAATCAAACTTGTTTGCGCACTTCGCGCTGTTATTGAAATTGATAGTTGTAGGGTGAGAGTGGGAGCCGAAAAGCTTTCGTTTGTCTGCTCTTTGGTACCTGCTCCCGCCCTCGCCCCCTTAGCATAAGTTAGGTTCTAGGAGAAATTATTGGGAGACATTAATTTTGGTGAAATTTGACCCCATCGAAACCACTCTCTCGTCGTCGCAGTTTCGCTAAACTTTACACATGTTATTTTCGCAATTTAAATGCCGAATCCTACTACCGCAAACTAGAATTAAATTTTCTTGGAGACTGCGACGCAATTGCAGTAGAGTTCGCGATTTTTTATCAATTTTTTCGGTGAAAATTAAAACAAATACTAAAAAACTCAAACAATCAAATTATTCGTGTTTGTTCGACTAAAAAATTGCCAAGTTTAAACTTCAAAAATTAAATATGAACCTTTTAGTTGAGTTTTATCTACTATACTTGTTCCTGTTTATAAAATGGCAATGGTAACATATTTTTTTATTATTAATTTCTCTTATTTTAGAGCAGTTGGTTTTGTAGCCGTTAATAATTTTATAAAACAATTAGTTTCGAAACTTAATTTACGATAGTTGTTAAACAGTTC
The DNA here is from genome assembly GCF_018152505.1 of Drosophila elegans. Lineage (NCBI taxonomy): Eukaryota > Metazoa > Arthropoda > Insecta > Diptera > Drosophilidae > Drosophila > Drosophila elegans. The sequence continues at coordinate 1,323 of NW_024545559.1, forward strand.
TTTCTTAAAATTAGTCATTAGGTACTATTTGTTCTTTTGCAACTGGCAGCTTCATCATTTATTAATAATTTTCCATGATTTTTGCAATAGCTCTTGTTTCGTAAAGGTCAATACATTTACCGTTAATCATAGGATATTTATGTAAACTACAAGTAACCATTATTTAATAACATTTTTAAATTCGATATGTCCATTAGGTCAGATAATAAGCCACAGATTGTTTTTTCATGATTGTTAATTCTTTAATTTCATACTTCGTTTTATATTTTTGTATTAATAATTTTTGCTTTTGCTAAGATAATGGTGGTATAAATTTTGTAAGTCAAATGCGAGTAACCAAACGATGTTTTCGTAAAATTATTTCCTGTTGAAAACTAAATTTTTTTAAACTTTCAGTAAAATATTTTACTTTATTAAATAATTTTAAATTCTATTGTTAATTGCTTATTGTTGTTTTCAATTAAGCTGTCTAATTTGCTTAAAAAAACATTTTTCTGAAAAAATAATACAAAATCGTTGTTTATTTTAGAATTCTTTATTATCTTTATAAATAACTTGTTTCTATTGTTATTTAATATTTGCCAGGCAAATTTCCCTTTTTAAAATTTGTTTTATATCTGGATTTTTAAGTTTGTTTCTTCGTTCCCATATTTCTGTTCCTCATAAACAATTTGTCCTAATATGATAATCATTTTTTCTTTTCTTTTTCATTATGTGTTTCAAACATTCTTGTTTGTGTATTTTTCAAAATAATGGGAATATTATCATGATCAATTTTTTTATAAAGGTTATCAAATGGTTTTTCGTTTGTTGTGGAATGAATGCTCTGACTATACTTTTGAGCGGTTGTAGTAACTACTTCGGAATAGTTTGTTAAATTAAACTCTTCCTTTTATGCAGCGAGCTATTTCTGTTAATGTCGAGGGTGCCCTTACAGCTTGTCCGTTTGAAGTACTATATCTTGGGTCTGATGATGTACGGTAATTCCACACCTTTGTGCAAATGATTTAAAACATCCGAGGTAAAAACTAGGTTCGTTATCGGCCATAATTACTTTTTCTTGGGGAAATTGTTGGAGTAGTTCCATTACCTTTATTTTAGTGTTTAACTTAGTTTGAATTTATTTTACAAACAAGGCATACATGTCTATACAAGTAATAAATGTTAAATTTTGAGCATAGCATATATCTTTATGTAAATATTCTCCTTCATTAGTTGGAATAGGGGTTTCCCGATTGAAATTTTTTATTG
>NW_024545560.1:0-7299 GCF_018152505.1 Drosophila elegans
TAAATTAATTTTCATTACAAATCACAATTTTTGATATATTCCTTCAATTTTTAAATAAGTTTGGGGCCAAAAATGTAACCTACTGATTTGTTTATAATTTTCATCTAGACCCCTATGAGCTTGACGGTGTTTTTCTCTTCTATTATTATGGCTTTATCTCCATTGTTTTCTTTGTCTTGAAGAAAAATTCTCGTAAAAAAGAAATTGGTTGGGTGAAATTAGTGTTTTTAAGGGAAATTGAAGTTGATATAAGTCCTCTAATGTACAATGAATTCCTACCGTAATGTTTGTTAGAATATATATTCTTTTAAAATAGTTATTAAATTTTCTGTCGTATTCAATTATGTGTCGTGGCTCGCCAAAAAAACTTCCAGTGACTCATGTATTGTATGTATTGTTAAACGTCCCCGTTGTAAATAACAGTTGTTGTTTAAACTGATTTAACGGTTTACGGTTTGTATTACATTTACAAAACTACTGAGAGCAAGATAATTCTTAGGTAAATAGCCAGTTAGGCCCAGAAAACTTCGAAGTCCTCTAATATTTTGTGGAAACGGATACCTTAAAATTGTTGAAATTTTTTCAGGATCTGTTTTGATTACATTAAATTAAACAATATAACCAAGAAAGGAGGTTGCTCTTGTAAAATGCCTATTATTTGAGTCAAATCCGAGAAATTTCTCGCTCGATTGTGTTTGAAAAAATTATATCACCGTCCATGTAAACGGGCATGTTTTTCCTACTTGTTCTCTGAGAATGTCATCCATTGCTCTCTGAAATTTCTGGGCGCATTTGTTAACCCGAAAGGCATGCGTAAAATTCAAATTTTCCGTTGTTAATAGAAAAATATGTTTTTTTCAATATCGGAGTCTTTTATTAGAATTTGATGGAATCCTGATTCCAAGTCAATTGTTGAAAAAAATGTTGCCTTTCCTAATTTGGCTTATATTACAGACGGGTCTTGTATCGGGTACCTATGCGGTATTGTGTTTCCGTTTAACTTCTTGTACTCTATAACAAGTTTATATTTTGGGCAACCATCTTCGTCTTGACCTTTTTTGGGAACCACCAATACTGGTGAATTGTAACAACAAAGTAGACTTTACGTTACAATAATTTCGTTTAGCGCTCTATTGATTTCAAATTATTGACGAAATCTGAAATTGATAGGGCATAGAGCCATTGTTTCCTATAAATTGCCCTGTCAATATTAGTATTTACTTCGCCTCGAATATAAGTTCTAAATGGAATTTGTGAGTATATTTTAGAGTGTTCTTATCAATTAGGTAAATTATTTTTTCTCCAAATCTTCAAATTGATTTGAATTAAACATTTTAATATTATTCCATTTATTTCTTTCAGAATCCTTTGATCCCAAAAATGTTACTTTTTATTGACGGATGGTTCGACGTCGTCGCGTTGAGGGTTTATAATTTGTTTGTTTGTTTATAATTTCATCTAGACCCCTATGAGCTTGACGGTGCTTTTTCTTCTATTATTATGGCTTTATCTCCATTGTTTTCTTTGTCTTGAAGAAAATTCTCGTAAAAGAAATTGGTTGGTAAAATTATGTTTTTAAGGGTAATTGAATGTGATATAAGTCCTCTAATGTACAATGAATTCCTACCGTAATGTTTGTTAGAATATATATTCTTTTTAAAATAGTTATTACATTTTCTGGTGTGTCGTATTCACTATGTGTCGTGGCCTGCCAAAAACTTCCAGTGACTCATGTATTGTATGTATTGTTAAACGTCCCCGTTGTAAATAACAGTTGTTGTTTAAACTGATTTAACGGTTTACGGTTTGTATTACATTTACAAAACTACTGAGAGCAGACAATTTTAGGTAATAGCCAGTTAGGCCCAGAAAACTTCGAAGTTCTCTAATATTTTGTGGAAACGGATACCTTAAAATTGTTGAAATTTTTCAGGATCTGTTTTGATTACATTAAATTAAACAATATAACCAAGAAAGGAGGTTGCTCTTTGTAAAATGCCTATTATTTGAGTTAAATCTGAGAAATTTCGCTCGATTGTGTTTGAAAAATTATAATATCGTCCATGTAAACGTGGCATGTTTTTCCTACTTGTTCTCTGAGAATGTCATCCATTGCTCTCTGAAATTTCTAGGCGCATTTGTTAACCCGAAAGGCATGCGTAAAAATTCAAATTTTCCGTTGTTAATGGAAAATATGTTTTTTCAATATCGGAGTCTTTATTAGAATTTGATGGAATCCTGATTCCAAGTCAATTGTTGAAAAAATGTTGCCTTTCCTAATTTGGCTTATATTACAGACGGGTCTTTGCATCGGGTACCTATGCGGTATTGTGTTTCCGTTTAATTTCTTGTACTCTATAACAAGTTTATGTTTTGGGCAACCATCTTCGTCTTGACCTTTTTGGGAACCACCAATACTGGTGAATTGTAACAACAAAGTAGACTTTACGTTACAATAATTTCGTTTAGCGCTCTATTGATTTCACTATTGACGAAATCTGAAATTGATAGGGCATAGAGCCATTGTTTCCTATAAATTGCCCTGTCAATATTAGTATTTACTTCGCCTCGAATATAAGTTCTAAATGGAATTTGTGAGTTTATTTTAGAGTGTTCTTATCAATTAGGTAAATTATTTTTTTCTCCAAATCTTCAAATTGATTTGAATTAAACATTTATATATTATTCCATTTATTTCTTTCAGAATCCTTTGATCCCAAAATGTTACTTTTTATTGACGGATGGTTCGACGTCGGCGCGTTGAGGGTTTAGTGTTCCCAAACGCTTTAACCTTTTTGTTAACGGAAAATTCTCCGTCGGCGTGTTCAGGATTTTGTCCCAAACTATATAATTATTTGTTGACGGATTTTTCTATGTCGGCGGGTTCAGGGGTTTTGGATCGCAAACTATAAATTTTTTTGTTGACGGATAATTCAACGTCGGCGTGTTCAGGATTTTTGTATCCCAAACTATACATTTTTTGTTGACGGATATTTCTACGTCGTCGTGCTCAGTATTCTGAGCTCCCAAGCTAAATAAACTTTTATCAACCATTTCAGATTGTGATTCAATCCCCTTTGGGCATCAAAGTTTTTTTGTATAGTATACTTCATCAGTTAACGATAATTGATTTATTTAATATTCTTGATCATAAAACAATTTGTCTTCTTTGCGGTTACAATGGTGGACCGACGCTTTAATTTTTCTGACCGGCGCTAGTATTTACTTCCTGCGCTTGGGTTTGATTATAATTATTTCTTGGGTAATAATTATTATAATTTTGTTTGTTTTTACGACCTCTATAAAAATTTTCATCATCAATTGTCATGTGTGCAGGATTAGGCTGTACCTGATTATTATTGTACTTCCAATTGTTATTTAGTCCCCACTGATTGCTGTTGTTCTGTCAACACTGATTGTTATTATTTTGACCCCACTGGTTGTTATTATTTTCTCCAATAATGATAATTATTATTTTTCCCTTATTCCAATGGTTATTATTAACTTGTTCTATTGATTTTTTATTACATCTTAAATAATTTGAATTTTTATTGTTAGATGTCTTTTGATTAAAATTAATATTATTTTGCTGTGGTTAATTAATTAATTTAGTTTGAGTTATAATTTTTAAAACTCATTCCTATGAAATTACGAGCGAGCTTTGCTCTCATATTATTGCTTTTCATCTCCTGTACAAACGCCATTGTAAAAGTCTGTTGGGTTCATGGAACACAGAGTCGAAGATATGGGCCGTTTAGGCAAGTTATGAAAACCCTCAGTGCACCATGTCTATGCCTATTATTAATACCATAACAGTTTATTTGCCTTGGGTTCGAATACTTAGTTCTTGTTCAATTATATGTATTGTATTTGAGGATCAATTTCTCGTTTAAGGGAATTTACCTCTGTTGAAACAATCTGTGTTATTAATTCCTTTGTCAATAATAAATGTTTTTGTTATTCAGTGTTTGCCATTTTTCTTGTGCCTGGAACTGGCTGGAACTTTTCCATCATACCCTATTCCACGAGATGCGCTGGTTGATTTACCGGCCATTCCCCTGACAGATCCCACATTTTAGATGTTCTGATCAGAGCCGACACCTTACCGTCCGTGTTGCTGAGCGGCACGCGCACAAAAATTTGTGGCTCTCTTCTAGGTCAGGAAACTATTTTTGGCTGGGTGCTTGCTGGCCCGGTGTCCAACGCATCATGCCAAAAGCGTGTAGCAGCTTTCACGACCCAGATAACCGAAACGAGTGACAAGGTCTTAGAAAACTTCTCACTAAGTTTTGGGAGGTGGAGAATATACCAACAAAGAGGTAAGGGGATCCGATTCCTATTGCGAGAGCAATTTTCTCCAAACCACCATTAGGGACGCAAGCGGGAGATACGTGGTAATCTTTACCGTTTCGCGAACCCGAAAATTTAGGATTCAAATGGGGTACTCGCGATACATTGCCTAGCCACTAAATGAGCAATATGACACAGCCATTCAAGAGTATTTGAATCTGGGTCACACGAGAAGTTCCCCTGTCTTACGATACTCCAAACTATTATCTTCCACACCACGCTGTGATCAAACCCGAGAGCGCAACCACCAACTTCGAGAGGTATTCAATGCCTCTAGCCCTTCAGCAAATGGGACAAGCTTGAACGATATTCTTCATGCTGGTCCAGTCCTACAATCTGATTTAACCATTTAGATCTTGAAGTGACGTTATTTGCAGTACGTGTTCAGTGCAGACATTACAAAAATGTACCTTTTAAATCTGGGTCGATCCCAAGCATAGGCCGTTCCAAAGAATTTTATTCCGGAATAAAGAAGTAGAAGTAAGCGATTTTGTGTTAAAAACCGTCACCTTTGGTGTCAACTGTGCACCGTTTCTGGCACTACGCGTACTCCAACAGTTGGCAGACGAAGAAACGGATTTCCCTAAAGCGACCAATATTATTCGGCATTATTATGTACGGCATTATTATTATATTATATGTACGTACCCGACGTACTTGCAGGGGCCAATAGCAAGAGGCTCGACTTGCTATCAGCAAGTTTTGCCACTTTTTTAACCTCGCCGGGCTCCCGTTGAGAAAGTGGACAGCTAATCAGAATAACATACTCGAAGTTATCCCTAACGAGCACCTACTCCACTATGACTTTCGCGATATCAATTCCGAAAGCACTGCCAAACTGTTGGTGATCGGTGGAATGCGACCTGGGACGAGTTCTATTTTGTTCCACCACTAGTTTCGATTATACGAAAGAGGTTCTTTCCCAAATCGCGAAACTCTTTGACCCAGCGGGATGGCTGTCCCCGTTTATTGTCCGCTCAAAAATCTTTATGCAAGAAATTTGGTTGCAAAAGTTAGGCTGGGATGAAAAAATCCCCACAGAAATGAATCAAAGATGGCAAGAATTTTTACGCAGCTATTCCGAGCTCAGAGAAGATCCGTGTTCCTAGTTGGGTTGGTTTCCTGCCGGAGGTGAAGGTAGAGCATCATGGGTCTTGTGATACTTCGCAGAAGGCATATGGGGTCGTAGCATACTTGTGGTTTGAAGTAGGACATAATATTACGACACATCTGCTTCCCGCCAGAACCCGAGTCGCACATGTTAAAACGGTGTCCCCTTCAACGGCTCGAGCTGTGTAGGGATTGTTGTTGTCAGAAATGACCGATTCCGAATATGCCAATTTCCAATTCCAACATTTTCTGCTTGTCTGATTCACCATCGTCCTCGCATGGTTGAACAAACCGGCATGCCACTGTGCCACGTTTTAGCCAACCGACCAAGATTACTCAAGTGACGAGCGCTGAGCATTGGGCTCGGAGCTGGTTCATAGCCAACTATGGTGGCAAGGACCTGACTGGTTATAACAGCCAAAAGGCAAGTGGGCGCAACACTGGGGCTTGCGACTCCAGGTTACAGACTTAGAGCAACGTGCTGTGAAGATCAATTTCGAAAAGGCCCTATCCGACGATTTTCTGGAACGATTCTCCGGTGGTCAAGTCCCTGCGGGTCCTTGCGTACGTGTTACGGTTCATTTAACGCTGCCGGAAGATTTGAGGGGCCCAGCTGACCGGCCTTTTGCGAAGGCGGAGGTCCCAGAAGCTGAAAGAGCCCGTATTCTATACGATCAGCGTGAGGAATATATCCAATAACTCAAACTCCTAAACGATAAGCGTCCAATTCCAAGTGTCCAGCCTGATAGCTCAACCGGTCTCCAATCGTAGACCACCACGGCCTGTTATGGGCATCTGGTCGCATTACTGCCTCAACAGCCTTCAGTATCACGAGCGCCATCCTTTTATACTGCCATACAATTGTAGGCTTTCTCGTCTGATCGTCCTTTTTTTCACATCAGATTTCCTGCATAGCGGCAACCAACTAGTAGTACGCCTCATTCGATCGAAGTATTGGATTCCTAAAATCAAGAATCTGGCAAAAGCTGTGCTCATGTACAAGAAGAGAATTCAGACGCAATTAATGGGCGATCTTCCGACCGATCGATTTTTCTTTCCAAGCCATTTACATATACTGCCATTGATTATGCAGGCCCATTTGAAATCAAAAAAACTATAAAGGCAGAGCATGCCTCTATTACCAAGGGATATATTTATGTATTTGTGTGTTTTTCACAAAAGCGATCCATTTAGAGGCCCATCCGACCTCACAACCGGAGAATTTCGCGCCATTCGCCCTCATCAGAAAGAAGAGGCTGTCCTCAACGGGTCTATTCGGATACTGGCAAACCTTTGTCGGGGCAGTGACTCTACTTTCTTGATTTAAGCAAGCGATCAAGGTGTCTGTGAATGTTGCCCCATATCATCAGGGACTTTTGTGGCGTTTCATTCCACCTCGAGCTCCAGATGTGGGGAGGGGATTGTGGGAGCCTGGAATGAAAAGCTTCAAAGCATCTTTTCAAGTCGGCAATAAAGGCTCTCCACTCTTCTTGTCAAGTTGCACCGTGCCTGCACTCCCAGGCCCACGACATTGGAATGTCTGAAAAATTATGGGCGAAGTTAAGTTGTTTATAAAATCGGTGGCATCAGAGTTCAGTGCGTGATGGAAAGAGGAGTACTTAAAATAACTTCACAAGGGTCACAAGGGCAACTCCTTCCAAAGATATACAAGTCGATGACGTCTCTGAGGTACTCGATCCCACTTCTGCCGAGTCTGTCGCAACTCCTTCCGTTAATGGAAGTGCAATCGCTTGAGGTCAGTGACTGAGCAACAGGCTGTTATTTCACGCCAGCCCAAATATCTGTAATTGCTCACACCAGCATTCCGAAGATTATGTC
>NW_024545561.1:0-288 GCF_018152505.1 Drosophila elegans
CGAAACACCTACGACTCGTCATTCAACTTACAGGACCTGTGCACCTTCCAGGACCCTCCAGAGGGACTCGGCACCCCCCCTCTACGTTCATTTGTTCCTTCGAGCCGGATATTTTCCTTTGGACCCTTCGGTGCTCGATCCTCTTCAATAACAGCAAGATAAATTGCAAATAAATTATTAATTGCCGGTCTCAGTAAGTGTTTCGAATATACAATTTCGTCTTACTTTCTGGATGATATTCATCAAATCAGATTCCGATTCAATCCAGAGCATTGCGAGAAATCCAAT
>NW_024545562.1:0-742 GCF_018152505.1 Drosophila elegans
TTGTGCGGCCATCTTAATCGTCCTATGTCTGCTCACTCCCCTTTGTGCATATTAATGTACAATACTTCTAAGTCAGTTGGCCGTACATCATCATTTCATACATCAACCTGCAATTTTCCGAAAATTCCTACACGAATAATTTCGGAGCTCCTAAATTACAAAAGTGTTAATATTTTGCGCGTGCCTGATTGAAAAAATATACCAGTTTTCAGTTAAGTCGTTCCGGCAATGTTTCATTCGTTTTGTTCTTTTCCCTGTATGAGCCTCCTGCTTTGCACCAGTTACATTTACATTCACATTTACATACAGATTTCAAATCCATATCCTCCCAAAACAAAAAAATCACAATCTGCAAATCACAAATCAGCAAAAATATTAACTATTTTTTACCTCTCCTGGTAAAAAAAAAATTACACATGCAACCATACATTTTCCGTCAGTAGCACGCAAATAAAATACAAAATTGTCAATCGCATTTTTTTACTTACATATTACTCTCTTAGTTTGTTCTACAGGCAGAAAATACATATTTACAGGGCTTCATGCTTATATATTTTTCTCTCAGGGCAGGCACACATGCTTACAGGGCTTCATACTTATATATTTTTCTCTGAGCAGGTGTACATATTTACAGGGCTTCGTAACATATTTATTTATTTTCTACGGGCGAAAATACACATTAACAGTGCAGCATCTTACATATGTTATTGACCAAAATACATATATTTTATGAACATTTGAT
>NW_024545563.1:0-282 GCF_018152505.1 Drosophila elegans
ATTCGGAAGGCCGAGTCCGTAAGCAGCTCCGGAAATACTATTTTCATGGGCGAGAACGCGAAAGAAACAGAGGCGTATGCGCAAAAATCAATATTCCCCAAATTTCTTCTCGTCTGAGTAAGTGAAAATTCAGAATTCCGGCATTCCGGAAAGTCCCGGTCCGCCAAATGCTCGAGCCTTTATTTTCAGAAAATTGTCCCATTCCAATCGTGCCGCATGCCTGCAATTCCGCATGTTGTTTTTCTCGCCTGGTTAATTGAAAATTCCAATTCCGGCATTCAA
>NW_024545564.1:0-689 GCF_018152505.1 Drosophila elegans
GCTTCCCAGATTAGAGCTTTGCGGGGCCTTGTTACTTGCTGAAATGGAAGCATGTGTTCTTCCGAGCATGCCAATACCCACATCCGAACCCTTCTGCTGACAGCCTCCACCATTGTGCTCGCATGGTTAAACAAACCAGCTTGCCAGTGGACTACCTTGTTGCCAATAGGGTGACCAAGATTACCCAGTCTACAAAGGCCGAGAAGTGGTCGAATGTTCAACTGAACACAATCCTGCAGACCTGGCCAGTAGAGGGGTAGCACTTCAGGAATTGGTCGACAATCCTCTTGGTGGCATGGTCCCGCATGGTTGCAAAAAGCCACGCAGCCAATGGCTAGGTCAGGGTGACAATTCGGCACATACCGAGCTAGAGAAACGTCCCTTAAGTCCTACGTCGCAACTATTTCGTCTGCAGGGCGAATTCTTTGACCGTTTTTCCAAGTTCGACAAAGCACTGCGGGTTCTCGCTTATGTCAATCGTTTCATCCAGCGATCAAAAACAAGCAACATCCTCGGATAAGCACCTGCTAGCTGCGGAAATTTTCCCGCCGCGGAACGACTACTTATTCTGAATACTCAGCGCAGAGACTTCTCCCATGATTATCATCGCTTTTATGTGGAGCGCTCTGTGCCTTCTTCTTCTTGCCCTATCCTGAGCATGAACCCGTTCATAGACTTCAACATGGTCT